>NC_062566.1:79055000-79070000 GCF_022837055.1 Prionailurus viverrinus
TTAAAAAAAAAATAAAAGCAAAAATGTCCACAAATTCTTTGACACTTCTGTCTTAATTCCCCTCATGCTGAGTGTGGGCTGTACTTAGTGATTTGCTTCTAACACGTACAATATTGCAAAAACCGATGGGGTGTGATTTTCAAGCTAGGGTTATAAAGAGACTGTGGCTTCCATCTTAAGTCTCCCCTCCCCCTGTCCCTCTCCCTCTCCCTCCCTCCTCTCTGTGCCTGTGGGGAGAAGCAAGCTGTCATCTAATAAGCCGACCTACAGAAAGACCTACCCAGTGAGGAACTGAGGCCTCTGGCCAACAGCCAGCAAGCAACAGAGACCTGCTAATGACCACATGGGTGATCTTTGAAGCGGATTCTCCAGCCCTGATCAAGCTTTGAGATGAATAAAGCCCCAGCAACAGCCTGCCTACAATCTCGTGAGACCAACTAAGCTGATTCTTAATCCTCAAGAACTGTGTGGAACAATAAATATGTCATTTATAAGCTGCTAAACCTCGGCATGATTTGTTACGCAGCATTAGATAATGAATATACAGGGAGAATGGATGACACTGGTATTGCACAGCTAGAACTGCTATGCCCAACTGCTGTTGGGCATAGGTAGAAAAAAAAGAAGTAAAAAGGATTCTGAACTGAGTCTGGTCCACTGAGGTCCCATCTTAGAGAAGGGCAAAGAACACAAGAGGAAGAACTTTGGGGGAGAAAGTAACTTCCATTTGAACTCACTGAATTTGAGATGCTGGTGAGCTTTTCAGGTGCAAGTGTCCAGGAGAATTGGAAATCTGGGAAAGTGTTAAAGTGGTCATAGGGACAGACGAGAACCATGGCAATGGAGGGCATTTCCATGGAAGGCAAGGAGATAAGGAGAAATGAAAGGCAAACCACAAGGAACATAAACATTCATGAAACCCAAAGAGAAAGAAAAGAAGTACTGCTCAGAGAAAAGGGTGAAGAGCCCAAAGAGAGTTTTGATAAAGAGAAGGTGTTGAGTAGCACCAAAAACTACAAAGGGGAGTCCTATCTCTGGAAATCTCTACCTCACACTGTAAATCTGTACATTGAGTGACTTATAAATCTCCTACTTGGTGTAAGCCAACACTGTCTACATGGATGAGATCAAGATCCAAAGTCTACGATAGAGAAAACAAGACCTTGAATTGTGTTGACCCTAGCAGAGAGTTCGCCACCATGTAAAGCTCTGGCCAGGGCATCTCTATGCCATTCTATAATGTCTCTCTCAAACTGCAGTGGAGGGGATGTTTGTGACTGCCTCTAAACAACCTGCTCTTCTTACAAATGGGGATTTTTCAAATTGCAAACTATGGAGGCCTACTCATTCACTTCAAGGTAAGAGTTTCCATGATAGGGATACCCAGGAGGGTTGAGGAAGCAAACTAAATGGTTTCCAGAGCTATGTGGCCCTCCTCTTGGGGAACTAGAACACTGGGAATAAAATAGCAGTTTCTCCAGCATCCTGTCACTCCTAAAGCATCTCCTGAATCCCATTCCTTTCTCTACGTGCTTATTCTACTAACTGATGGCTTTCTACACCCTCTTCCATTACTAAAGTCATCTCTTGCTTCATGGCTTCTGCTTACTACCTTCTCTTTCCACATCTCTAGTTTTCCGTGTTGACACTCACTGGACTACCTTGTTTGTAAATGAGTCTAATTTTCTCTTTTTCTGGGTCTCTCTCTCTCTATCTCAAGTTCAGACTTCCCAAGACAGAGGCTTTGATTGGTTCAGATAATAACAACCCAGTGCTACTCTCCGATACCTCATGGGGGCCTGGAGAACCTAAAGAAGGCTATCTTCTGGTCAGGTGTTGGCTCCTAGCTCAACCAGTTATGGTCATGGTGGTCGGAGAGATGGGCACTAAGCCTAGAGAATTCCTTGTGGACCCTTTTCCCCTAAAAGGAGGCAGTGGGCCTGTGAATCTTAATGACCTTTGAAGTACAAATCCCCCAGTGAGTTAATGGCAGAAATGGCTCAAAGTTTCCCCTCCCAAGTATGGATTTGTTCCAAACGGGTTTTTATCTTTAATATTAGTCCAATTTAACAGCAACTACCTGTGGTACTAAACCTCCAAGCAGCACATGCTGGCTGCTTAGTGGTTAAAAACCTGAGGTATTGACAGAAAATACAAGCAAGGAAGCCTTTGATAAACTGAAAAGCCTAAATGATTTCAATGAACTCTGCCTAACCTTAGCCAGTTAGCTCCTGCTTTTCATTCTTATTCATTCATTCAGCAGCACTACTTCTAACCGGATAAATTTATAAAGACAGTTAATACAGAAACCCCACCTCAAGGAGCTGACATCCAAGAGAGAAGGGAGGTGCGTCTTTCTTCTCCTGTCTCTTTGGTCTCCTTTAACTTTCTCTCCCCCTTCCCCTTCACCTTGTGGAACTTCTGGAAACTTGTGCGTGTTGGAAAAGAAGGGTTGACATTCAGTTCCTTCTTTCCCCATGTGTCTTTACCACATTTGTCAAGGATTCATAGAAACCCTAACTGACTCTGGTTCTACCAACAGGTAAAAAGTAAATGTGGCTGGGAGGCAGGAGACTGAGGGAGAGAGTATGTTCGTTTTTTTTTTTTTTATTCCTTTATATTGTTCAATTTTTTATAAGCTTTTATTTAGAAATGACTTTTAATAATACAAAAATAAGTCAAATGTTTGTTGTTAAGTTTTGTCTGTAAAGAAGGAAAAGAAATGGGAAGGGATGGGCAACTATGAACAAATGGAGTTGGTAAAATTTTCCATGACCCCACTGGCAAGATTATTTTAGTTTCATTTAAAAAAAAAAAAAACAAAAAAAAAAACCATCTCAAAGGAAGCATTGTGAAGGAAGATTATACCATACTGCAAGCAACTTAAAAAATTCCTTTTGTCCTTTAGATTTGCTTGATACATGCAGATCACTTTCTTATCCTTGAAGTTCAAGTGACCACATTCCTTCTTCACTATAGAAAAGCAGCTGGCGTGATAAAATAAGCAAGCATTAGATTTTAGAGGTAGGCAATGGAAAATTTGGTGGTAAGGGGCCAGAAGGGCATGGTTTCTTATATGTGTGAGCTTCCTGTAATGTGGAATGCGTACGTGTGAAATCACCAGTCACTACATTTGCAATAACTTAATAACATGACTCTTCCTCCACCCGGACTCTTTCCCCCACACCGAGTTCCAGTTTCACCCTGGGCTACTCACTGTGAAGTTTTACAAAGAAAGAAGGAAGTAAACCCACCGAAGAGGCAGCAATGTGTTTCAAACTCCACATTGTTAACCTGATGAAGGTTTCTTTTATCACTTTTATTAGTAATGCTACATAGTTCAGAGTGGATGGTCCAAATCGTGTATTTAATTGTCTCCCTGCACCCTGGACCTTTCAAACATATTAATAATTATTGAAAAGACTTTTCCTCGCAGAGGCAGAGTTAACAGACAAAATGATCCTAGCCAGGGTCATCTTCATTCTGCCATAAGATTGCACCTGCTCCCTCAGGTGAACTAAAAAGGAAATAAAAAATGTGATATTTAAGCGCCCAGGTCCTTTTGTCTGACGCCAGGAATGAGAGTTCCTGTTTCTGCACTGTTGTTCATGCTAAAGGGTCTCCAAGGGCGTACCATTTAGGGGAATTAGCTCCCAGCTTCCTGAAAGCAAATAGTTCTACAGGGGAAAGGCAGCAGCTAGCCAGTGGGGCCCAGTAATCCCCAGCAGCACACCAGGGGCTAACAGAGATTACGGTGTTTGAGGAGACTGATAGGATCTAAAGAGAAACCAAAGCTTAAACCCTTGTCGGTCATTCCTCTTAAAAATTAGGAAACAGCAAAAATAGGCAAGCTGCTGCTTGAGGAGTGACTAAGGAGGAAAGGAAATTTGGGGCCTACTGCATTTTTCTAAATGCAGTACTAAAACAGCACTGAGAACCCAAGCTGGGCTTGGTACCGAGGAAGATAAGGGCAGAGAGGTCTGTGGAAATGACTAATTTTGTAATAATTCAGAATAATGCCATACCCTAGGACAGATTCAAAGTGGTATTTCAAATAGCTATTCAATTAGTAGAGCCTGCCAGCTGACCAAATGAAGGTAGGATCTGGCCCTCTAAGAGAAAGCAAACCATGAACATGGAAATATTTTAAAGTAGAGTATGGAACTCACCGAACTTAATATTGAACTTGGGACTACTATTACCCACCCCATTTTAATCTTGGCTCTGACACTGTTAAACATAAGCAGTTACTGAGAAGGCGATGTTTTGCTTTAAAAAAAAAAAATGCATTTTTGAAAAATCTTGAAGCTAAGATTATTAACGATTCTAGAAGCAGTAACAAATGTTACGAATGGTGGCTCTACTGTTCACAATTTTAGAAAAATGTTGTTCGTCTGTCCTTTAATTTTATGAGACAATTTTGAAAAACATCAATCAAAGGTCTGCTCTGAATCTCCAGGTGTGAAAACAGGGTATGATGGGAAATCCAGATGGTCAAAGTATCAGCAGAGTTTTTATATTTGTGATTGGTAGAGAGAAGGAGGCCTGTGTCTCAAGTACAACAGATGGGAAATGCCAACTTCATCACAGAAAGTATTATCCTTACTCCCACCCAACAATCTGGAAACGAGCCCTTGTATTGCTCTGTTTAAAGACAGCAGTCCTTTTCCAGACGAGGGACAACTGAACAGGCCCGTTTAATTACCCTTACGCAACCCCTCTTTGGGTTACGATGTAGCCATCACTATCTCCATTAGTTAACAAAAGGAGTTACTGCCAGTCATTAAAAAATAGCAGTCTTGGTAGAGATTTTTAAATATTACATATACATTTTATAATTCGGAAAGGCAAACTGAAAAAAAAATTAAGGATCATGTGCATGTGAGTGGGCGCACACCTGAGCACATCTACATTTTTAAGTAGCAGGAAAATTATACTTTGCATGCTTAAGAGATCTCATTGGCAGCTCAACCACCTCCCCTGCCCTCTTGCCTCAGGCAGGTAGAGGCACAATTATCCCTACTGCCTAGAAGCAAAGAGGAACGTTACTTAAGGTCCTGTAGCCAATTAAAGACAAGGGGTAGGGGCTGGAGAAGGGAAGGGTGGGGAGAGGAAGGGAGGGAAAGGGACAAAAAGGAAGGGGAAGAGGGAGTCAGGGCAAGGGAGAGGTGAGGGGAAGGGACATAGTTTATCCAACATCAACTTCTTTTTAAGTGCCCAGCAGGTGAATTAAAAGAAAATGTAAATTTCCCTTTAAGAGTATTTGAATCGAAAGCCTTTGGAAATGGATGCTGGAAATAGAAGATTGGCTAATGCTCAAAACTATTTGTAATTTTCCCTTATTTAACTTAAAGTAATAAGTTATTTGTCTCAAAACGAAACCACAACTATTTGTAAAGATGATGTTTTCTGACTCTTGATTGGAGAGAATCTGCCAAAAAACAAGTGAGGTACACACAAAGTTAACAAACCCACACACACACCAGCAGTCGGAGCAGACGTTGTTTATGCAACTAGTTTCAGCTGCTCTTCTTTCTAAAGAAAACTGCATCACTTTCAATTTAGAGGGGTTTTTTTTAACTCGAATCACAAGAATGACAAAGAATTAGTAGGCTAATTAGATTTCTTAAAATCTTACAAATCGACAGAAAGATACACAACACATGAGAAAAATGCTTAAAGGACATAATTACTTTTTAAATTTTATTTATTTTGAAAGGGAGCACCCATGTGCACAAGAGGGGCAGAGAGAGAGAGAGAGAGAGAGAGAGAGAGAAAGAAAGAGAGAGAGAGAGAGAGAGAGAGAGAGAGAGAGAGAGAGAGAGAGAGAGAATCCCAAGCAGGCTCCATGCTGCCAGCACAAAACCCTGTCTGGGGCTCGAACTCACGAAACTGTGAGATCATGACCTGAGCCAAGATCAAGGGTCGGATGCTTAACCGACTGAGCCACCCAGGTGCCCCTTAAATGGTCAATAATCACTCGAAAGGATGTTTAACGACATTAAGAATGTAAGGAGTACAGGTTACAAGTATGAGACACCATTTTTCACTTGAAATATTGGGGAAAAAATTAAAATAATATGTAGTGTTGGGGAACATATATGAAAATAAGTACAATGGTATATACTGCTAGTATAAATTGATTTAGCCTTCCTGAAGGCGTGTTTTTGTGTATTTTAAAGCCTTAAAAGAATGAGCATTCTTTGATTTAGCAATTAAGTATCCAGACGTTTCTCTAAGAAATCATCACTGATATGCTTAAAATATAGCTATAACGGTGCTCATTAGAGAACTACACACATTATCAAAAACTTGGAAACAGCCTACATGTCCGCCAATAGAGAATTGTTTAAATTCTTTATAAAGCATTTATATGACAGAACCCTATGCAGAAGCAGAAGAATATTTAATGTTCACAATACGTTAAGTGAAAAAGATTTCAACCCTACTTATTGCATTACTTCAGTTTTATATTCACACCAAAACTAACAGAAAAAAAAAAAAAACCACGCTATCAGTGGTTATCTCTGGGAATTAAGAATATTGGTGATTTTTATTTTATTCTCATGGTCTACCCATATTTTTATAATGTTGTTACTATATTTTTTAAAACAACTGCGTCAAGATACGTCATTACTACCACTAATTACAAAAAAGGCAACAAAATCATTCTTACTAATTGAGGCAAAGCTTTGAGGGACAAAAATTTCATTAATATTTTACCTCAATTACTTTAACATCAGGTTCATACCCGACATCTGTGCAGGCTTTCCATTTTATGATGCGCATTTACCTTTGCACAAGGGTCTTCTAGCCAAGCGGACCTCATCGTAGATGAACAACTAATGACCTCTATCTATCACGGCACAAGTAATTAAATCTTGTTGGGATCTTTGCTCCCTCTTAATGGAAATTATACTCTGAATAAGATAGAAGAAACAGCCTTTTCTAAAGCCTTAGAAATATGTCATGTCCCTCTTTCTGACACACTGGGGGTCTTCATAGAATTCCCAGCATGACTCCTACAAAAGAGAGACAGAATACAACAACATCCATGTTTCCCTGTTGTTGTTCTCATTACATCAAGGATTAACAAGCTCGCAGGAGGTGCAAAACCATGGCAGCCATGGGCATGTTTGACTATGGAACTTGTACTACTCATTTCCTTTTCCATTAACTCACAAAACTACCTTTTTAAATGTGATTAAATCTGCATTCAGAGACACCTACAATGCTGGCCAGTGCCTCACTGCACGGACTTTAATGATGCCGGGAACCTTGAAAAGGGGAATTTGGGGTAGTCTGCATGCTTTGGGCTGCTGGGGGGACATTTACCCTCTACGGGTGGAACACATTGCTTGCTCTCAGATGGCGGGAAGAGCCAAAGTGCTGAAAAACAAGGGTCAGTACAAGGGTTAAATGAAAGTGAAATCATGCTGACCCAGAAATGCAAATCGATGTGCCTGAGCTCTCTGGAGAACTTGTGGTGCCTGAACACTCTATTCTTTCTTCAGATTACCTAGTGTCCCGAGAGAGGCTTCGGCGATTTAGAGAAAAGAGATGAAATGTGGAGGGAAGCAGCAGGCAGCAGCGGAATCTAATTTTATTTGAGAGGCATCTCCACAATTTATAGTGGACTTCTCACAGGGAAAAAAAAAAAAAAAGAAGGCAGTTTTGAAGTTTACTTCCCTTTCTTTATATTGCTTTTACTACCTTTACTACTCCAAATTCAAAGCTCAAAATCAGAGATGATTTTAAAACTGTATCTTAACAAATCATGAAAGTATGAGCCTGCAAGCTTAGAGATTTATAATTCTCATCTGCATTTTGTTTTACGAAGATGCAAAGTGTGCCCGAAGCTCCTGGCTGCTGAGAGAAAGCATCCTGAAATATAATTTCCAGGTAAATAACGTCATGGTTCTCATCACTAATGGAATTAGGAGGGAGAAAAGGAAGCAAGGCAGAGCAAGGAAAGAGGTGGGGGAAGAAAGGAGACATAATAAAGAAGAAATAAAAACTGAGATTTAGAAGAAAAAGAACAGAAACTAAAATCAGAGGACTCAAAGTTGGGGGGAAACATCGAACAAAGGAAGCCAAGGACAGATAGCCAAAAGCTTGCAAATGTGGGTGAAGAGCCAAATGGCTCAGGCTTGAACCCATGCTCCATACCTAATTTCTGGGTGACTTTAGGCAAGTTACTTAACCTCCCGAAGACTTGTTGAGAGAGATTAATTGCAAGAATCTATACAAAGTGCCAGTAGTAATGCTGAAGCAGGGTGAGTGTTCAATGACAAGCTCAATCAACAGCCCCTCCCAGGCCCAGAGGGAGGCATGAGCCTCCCCATCTCTACCTTCCTCTCTGTCTCCACACCTGAGGTCCTTTGATAATAAGGGCCATTTGGGGGCCTGGCCACACACCAAAGACAGAGGGTGCTGAACTTCTGAGTTCAAATCTGTTCTGTCACTTGCCAGCTGTTAGTGCATTAATTTATGCAACAAATACTTAGCAACTATTCACTACCTTCAGGTTCTCGGCTAGGGTCTAGTGAACAAAAACAGACATAGTCCCTGCCTTCATGCAGCTTACAGGCTCACGGAGAGCCAGATAGTAACAAAATAATTAAAGAAGTACACAGAAAATTAACACTATGAATGAGAGGCGCACGGTGCCATGAAGTACCTGTAAGTCCCTTGAAGAAGACACTATTAAGCTGAGCTCTGTCAGCAGAGTGGGCGTCAAGCCTACACTATGAAAGGGAAGGAAAGGACAATCTAGGCTGAGGGAATGGCTGGAATAGTAGAAGCCCAGAGAATGAGAAGAGACTGTAACAGTCTTCTAGGGCCAAACAAGGCAGGTCACGGTAGGCCTGGTTAAGGACTTCGGTCTTTACCCTAAAAGTAAGTAGAAAAATCAGTGGAGGGTTTTTCATCAAGAAAAATTACATATCATACATGAGTGTTGAGAGGACCATTCAAGCCTTGGTGTGGGGAATAGATTTGAGGAGGGCAAGGTAGACTTCTGAGGTGGCTACTGAGCTGTCCATGGAGAGCAGATGGCGGCTAGGGCTGGAATGGAAGTTGGGCAGGATAGGGTGTCTATGGACGGGTGGACATTCCACCAGCATGACTTGGAAGTGGGACACAGAGGGAAGATTCTTCGCTGGAAGACCTGGATGCTAAAATTTTCATTCACGGAGATTTGGAGAATGCCAGATTGTGGGAGGCTTCTTCCTAGGTTTAGTTTTAGGTACGTTTTACTTATGTGACCTTGGGGAAGACTTTAACCCTCCAGGTCCTGAAATCCTTGTGAGGACTAAATAAGATTATATGCCTGAATGCCTGAAACAGAGTAGACGTCCAGTTACCCGTAGCTGTGTTATTGGGATTTTAGACAAGAAACACTGAAATGACTTGCCTCGGCCTTCCACAGAGGGCAAGATTATTCACTTTCAGTCCAGATTTCACCTTTCCTGAGAGAGTATTTGATCCACAAACAAATACAAGATCCTAAAGTAGAATGTCCCATTTGAGCACAAAGTAAATGGGGATTCTTGGATCACACTGGGGAGAAATTCACATGTCACTTATGAGGAGATTCCTTGATCTTCCTTTTAAAAAAAGAATATTATGAGAAGTCAAGTTCTGAGACTTGTATACATGATACTTTCCCGTTTTCACTCCTTGCACAGGGAAACCTACATCTGACTGTCCAGTTTATGAACTTTTAGGATAAACACATAGCATCTATTTAACAAATATTTCTTAAGCACCTCCTTTATGTAATGAACTATGGAATACAAAGACAAATGAGACACATTCCTTGCTCTTAATGAGTTTTGGGCTGGTAGGAGTCATACATACGTACTGAAATACCACCAGAGAGTGTACAACCACAGATAGTGAGGAGCAAAACTCTCAGGTCTGGAAATAGCAGATTCTAAGTTTTATTTTTTTTTATTTTATTTTTTTTAAATATATGAAATTTATTGTCAAATTGGTTTCCATACAACACCCAGTGCTCATCCCAAAAGACGCCCTGATTCTAAGTTTTAAACTAGCAACTGGAACATAAGCACCGCTTTCAAATGTGGTGCCAGCCCCATGGTCTTGGTGGTGAAGGGTCCTATTTAAATTTGGGGACTGGAAAACCATCTGGATGGATACCACGTCAACCCTGACAGAAGAGAAGATAAGGATACCCTGGGCTCTGGATATAATAGACAGAGACGGCCAAAAATCATTATTAAATTGAATTTTGGGGAAGGGGAAAGGAAGAAATGAAATGCTAAGTCTAAAGAAAGAGCATTTGCTAAAGAGAAAGATTTTCTATTAACATCAACTTAGAGAACTATTCGTACAGCTAGAGAAGTGATGGATATTATGTCACATGGTTGACACTCATGGTTTTGTCTCAGAAAAGTAACTGGAAAAGAATCCACAAGACTCTGCCCAGCCCTCAGTCTACTAACCACCTTTCAGTGTCAGCAAACTCAAGAAGCCAGCTGACCCTTCATGTTCTTGCACTTTGCAAAATTTCCTCTGAAATTTAAATTAAAACCAGTTCTTCACTAATGAGCTTTATTTTCATCTATACAGCCATTTAAATATGCCACTTATTTTCTATCTGCCATGAGATTGGGAAACGAGGTATTATTGAACACACACCAAAGCTAATCCTAGGAATTTCCAAAATCAAAGACTATACTTAGAACATGTTTTACATCAGGGAAACTTGAGAGTAAGTTCTAGAGAGTCTACTTTCCAGATGGTCTGGTCCTCTGATAACTGAAATGATTAAGGCCTGAACATTCACTGAATTGCTTGAAATAAGAGTCTAGCCTTTAGCTAATAGGTTCTGTCAGTTAGTCTCCTGAGTTAATCCAAAGCAAGTTATTGGTTTATACTTCTCCTTCTAGCAGGCTGGTGGCCATTAAGCAGAAAAGTAATTCTATTAATGGAAAAATCAGTGTCTAACACATTCTCTAAGACTTGACTCAAATGTCACCTCTGTTACTGCCTCCCTGGTCATTATACATGGCTCTTTTGGAGTCTTTGTCACATTGAATGGAAACTGTTTCTAGTGCCCATCTGCTCTTCTAACCTGTGAACTCCTCAAAGTCAAGGACAGGGGGCATAGGCAATTTTGTGACATAATACCTGATACATGGTAGGCATTGTCAAACATGGAGGAAAAGCACAGAAATACAATCGGAGAGACAAGTGGCCCAGAGCAATAACAAAATCGCACAGCTTCCACAGTCATACACAAAGAAAAAGGCAATGAAAGCCGCTGGGTTTACGGTGACATGTTAGGTAGGCTGCTGAAGGAGTTGAATGTCAACCAAGGACCTGAGCAGGAGCGCCTATGCTTTCTCCCTGCAGCCTATCCCTTCTCTTTGAAGGTGATTTTCCTTCGCAAAATTTCCCCTTGGGTCTAGCTCACCGGTCAAAGGGATGAAGCAACCCCAGAAGTTGAGTGCGTTGTCTAAGGCAGGTCCCAGGCTCCCACCCAAGTAATATATATGTGGCTGGGGTTTGAGGTCCTTGCTGTTGTTTTTGTTTGTTGAGTTTTAATGGAGAGTGGAGAGGAAGGGATCTTAAAGGCAAAGGTGCCTGTGAAATGAACATCACAGGCTCTGCATGGGGCACACGTCTGAGGAGTAAACCTAGTTGCACAATCCCCTCAAGATACACCATGAAGTTGCATCACCCCGATTATGTAAGCCTTTATCAAAGCAGCAAGGAGAGGGGTTAAATTCTACAACCAAACAGGAGTTCAGATGAAAATTTTATAACTTTTTGACTTTGATGCTTTTCAAAGGAAATTTTTATCTTTGTTTTATATCCCTGGGGGTTGTTTTTAAAAATATGATTTTTTTAAAAAATTGTTTTTCAAGCTTATTTATTTATTTTGAGAGAGTGAGAGAGAGAGAGAGAGAGAGCGAGCATGAGTAAGGTAGGGACAGAGAGAAAGAGAGAGAGAATTCCAAGCAGGTTCCGCACTGTCAGCACAAAGCCCAATGTGGGGCTTGAACTCATGAACCGTGAGATTATGACCTGAGCCGAAATCAAGAGTCAGATGCTTAACCAACTCAGCCACTCAGGCGCCCCTAAAAACGTGATATTTAAAGCAACCTTTTAGATTAGATACAATAAAGTATGTCAGAAATATTACACAATGTTTTAATTTCTAACTTTAGTCTTCATGTCAGTAAACTTAAATTCTTAATTCCATAAGCAGACACTTGTGAAAAACTTTTCTTCATTTGTTAATCAGGAATCACCATATTTTTGAGCTCAAAGGGACCTCATCAGTTGACTGATCTAATATACACACCTGAACTCTCTCCTTGCTATGCAAAAGTAGGAAGACTCAAGTCAAGAACCAACCTGTGTACTGACATAAATCCAAAAAACAGGATTTGATTACATGTTACTGAGAGGTAGCATTTCCCAAAACATATTTCAAATAAAACTAGACTTTGGAGATAACATTTTTAAAGGATTCTGCGGTCAAACAAGTTTTACAAGTACAGGTTTAAAAAGGTTTTTTTTCTTTGTATTTGATTTGAAACTATCAGGCTTCTCAGAACATTTAAGATACCCATATAAGCATCAAGAATATCCAAGAAGGAAGCAAAGTTTGCAATATAAAGTGCACCAAAACTCCCTTTTCCCCCTAGAAATATCCATTGTGTCATAGGATGTGTTCCCAGCTTACTGTAGTGAGCACAGCTTAGGAAAAGGAGCTATAAAGTTTTCAGCTGCAGTGAACATCTGAAATTTGTAGTAGCTATTGGCTTCTATTCATAGAGGTGGAATATCAATTTGACCTTGAGCTTCCTAGCAGCCAGTGCGACAAGCATTAATCACATGATCAATGATCACATAAAACGTTCATGACGTTCATCAGATGAAAACAAACAGTTGTTCCAGAAGTGCCAGCTGTTCCCAGTACTTAGAACTGAATGGTATGGTCAATCGAGTGTTTTCATAAAGAGACCAGGAGGACGCGTCAGCTACATCTCCTTTAGTGCACAAAATACAGTTTCATGGGCAATCTTATAACATCTTTTTATGGAGACCAATGGCACATTGCCACAGGGTAGTTCAGGAGAAGTAGCTTCACAAGCAGTCATACCATGTTTTACGTGATCATAGCTCTTAATTTAAGTCTAACTTAACCCAAGACTCAAATCCCATTCTCTGATCAACCAACTATGCCTGCCTCCAAAGGTGAGTCCTTTGCCTATGCTGGGTTTGAACTAGATGGTCCCTCAAGTCCAGCTTCAAAGTTCGAGAGGTCAGTAAGTTTTCTTACTTTGCTTTTCACAAAAAAGTCAAGCTTTCAGTCTCCTTGAATTCATCCTTGGAGGTATCTGTACCTTAAGTCGCTTACATTCATAGGGGATATGTGGAACACATCACTAAAACTTTAAGCCCTGGTAATGTGTCAGAAATTTGGAAAAAACAAAACAAAAAGGGAGAAACTGAGAACAGAAGTGGAAGAGTGCCAAAAATAATCTTAGCTGCTTGAGCATTTTGCTTTAAATCAACCTTTAGTTCTTTAGGACACTTTATTAATGATGGCAGTAATAGTCATTTGCTCTAAATAATCTGTTCTAAACGAGCCTGTAGTTTCTTAAGAAATAGTAGTAGCAGCAACAGAAGCTTCAACAGCAAACACTTGGCCCTTCCAACCTACGAAGCCCTGTGTTATGTACAATTACTCTTTGAATGCTCACAATAACTCAAAGAAGTAGATGCCATTCCTAACCAATTTACAAATGAAGAAACCATGACTCTGAGGGCTTGAATAATGTGCCTCAAGGGCTGTGAGTAGGAGCAGCAGGTCCAGAATTCAAGCCGGCTCTGGATCTGAGGTTTAACCAACACCCTCTACTGCTTCTGGGCCCCTGAGGCCAGAGACCGCTGACAGTCTGAGAGGTGGCCTCACTCTGGCTACATACTGCACATTAGAGCCCCCCTCCTCTCAAAATACAACATGGTTGGAGAGAAGATACGGGACTTTCTAAGGAAAGCAGCTCCTTAAGTGCAGAGAATAATAAAGGTTTTAATGATCAATGATTATTACCCACGTAACAATTACCTGGAAAACAATCCTCCAGTTCTCTTGGAAAACTGAAGGTGGTTTCCCCTGTGATGATACACAGTCATTGACTTCTTGGGGAAAACCTGAACAAAGAGATCACCCTAAAAGTCCACAGAGTACGGATTGTAAAGGGGTGGGAAGGCAAACTCTCCCGGGGAACAAAGGAAAGTTCTGGTTCCGCTCTCAAATGTCCATCTTCTGCATAGACCCCAGGTCCCCAGGCTGGCTTCCTCCCACTTGACATGAAACGCTACATATGGTCTTTGTTCCAATATCTCCTCTTCCTCCCAGTCCTCCCCCCTCCCACATCCCAGCCCTCTCCTGTTTGGAGATGGAGGAGAGGAATGCATTTGAAGCAGTCTAGCACCACTCTAACATATAATCACATGTAATCACACATCCAGGAACAACGTCTCATACTTGTAATTACCTTTCTTCAGAGGATCTCAAAGCACTTTTCAGACAGTGATTAATCACCTCTTCTTAGGTATTTTCCTCCTAAGAGCTGAAAAGAGAAACACAACAATTATATGTCTTGCCCCCTAAACTACCACCAACATTTCTTTTGAAACCACACCACATGTATGCACGTGTGGGGACTGAGGGGGCCGGGGAAGAGAGAAGGAGAGGGAGAGAGAGAGAGGTTTCAATGGTGACAAAGCAGTGGAATTCACATCCTGTCCTATGCTCACAGCGGGGGTGGGGCCCATGTCATCTGTATGCCATAAGTGTTAATAATCACGTAAAGTTTTCCTGCACATCATTAATGAAATGGAATCCATTTTCATTTGTGAAATTGCCTGCCTTTTATTCATTTATCTTCTCTAAGCCTCCCATATCCTGACTTAGCAAAACCACCCTTTTCTCATTTCCTAGCCCATTTTGTA